>NC_050453.1:75164767-75213222 GCF_903995425.1 Onychomys torridus
GGAGAGCTGCACATAGGGAGTGGAACCAGCCCAGGAGATGTGTGTTGTAGTCAGGAAATCACATCTTTGGCATCCTTAACATTTTGCATTTGCACTTCATTTACTTTCATAGCTTCACCCAATGATCTTTCAGGGTTTCCTGCACTTCCTGTGCCTCCACGCAGGGATTGTCTAGCCTCATGATGGCTCTTGGTGGTTCTCTGAAACCACAAAAGGATTCATGATCCCTTCCCTTGTGTATCATTAATGTCATTGAAGGGAGTACAATGGGGACGACACTGCCAAGTTTGGTTGCCAGCTTGGGGTGGACCCTGACCCCTTGAATCATATCACATGCAGTTCTTCTACTCAGTTGCTTTCTAGAAGCAGACAGGGCTGGAGAGATGGCTCAGCCATTAAAGGCTAGGCTCACAACCAAAAATATAAGAAGCAGACAGCTCCTTAGGTTCTCTTTCACTAGTTGGACATCTGCACGGATACTATTGTGTACGAGGACAACAGTATCCTCTGATCTCCAGAGATCCTCTGGCCATAGCAACCAGGCCAACAACAGACTAAGGGGTGTGTGGTCCAAGGTGAAACTATAATGGTGAAAAATTATTGGTAAATAAATCACACACACACACACACACACACACACACACACACACACACATACACATACACGCACACACTTTACATGCAGCTTAAAAGTTCAAGGCTAGGGACAGAACTGTAAACTTGATACTACTTGGTTTATCACACATTGAAACAGTTAGCTAATTATAAAAAGACTAGAATTTGATTCTTTCTCTTTAGGAAATAACTTCACCCCCAAAGCATCATATATGTGACAGACATAGGCTAACCAAGAGGGTAGCTATCAAAGTTTGCCTTAGGATCATGAGGCGCTTCATTTCTATCTTAATCCTTTTAAAAATCTATCCCCCCAACATAGTAGTTATGCAAGGACCTTGCTTCCCCACTTATACACATAGGACAAATAGCTAACCTTGCAAGGCCTCAACTGAAGGACAAAGCACCTGTAATGGGAAGGGCATGCAGAGTAGTCTAAGAGTTATCTGGGCATGGGGTGAGGAAGCAATCAAGCAGATGAGTCACCTTCCCCATAGTTCTTCGCCAATGTATAAGCTACTGGGAACAGTGACAAAGAGGCCAGCCAACATGGCAAGTGAGAAACTACCCTCCCCAACCCTTTCTCCCTAGGAAGATGATGAGTTCTTGGGTATTTTCCAACTGTCTCTCAACTTAGGAATATCAGTATAAGTCAACATCCTGGTTCTCTGTTGAATATGCTCACCATGGTATCTCCATCAGAGCCTCCACTCTCTTCCCTCCTAGAGGAGGTGAAGAGTATAATTGGGGCTTGCAATCATGCTGCTTGTGCTTAGAGGGAGAGCTCCATGACTGGGAAGGAGTCCTCAGAGTGTCAGAACTCATGGTCACATCTGAGTCCTCCTTTGTGCTTTTTTGGTCAGGCATACTGTCCATGAGTAGGGAGGATTTTTTGAATCCCATAAGAACTCAGTGGTGGTAGAGGTAGTCATCTCAGACATCACCAAACTCATTCCAATTCCATGGTATGAAAACATCGGACATCTAGAAATGGCAGAAGAACAAGATGCAGAGAAATCATAATTAACAGCTTCATTGAAAGAAGCAAACAGCTCTCTTCAGCATGGTTGGGGGCCCCAGAGCCCCATGAGGTTTGCTACACAGACTCTGGGTTAGATATTTTACAAAGCCCTTCAGTCCTTTTGATATCTGCCTCAATATCTTCCTGAATCTCTCCTTGTGATGCCTTCTGGGAACAAGAAGACACCATTCTAAGGAGCTGCCACTAGCTTTTCTGTCTATGTTCCTGGAACTGTCTCTCACCTGAGCCTTGGGAGGAAAGGAGTGATATGGATATTTCATTTGTGTCTGCAGAACCTGCTTCTCTAAAATCTCACATTCTACTCTACAATCACAGCTAAGTTTCCATGGCGTAGGTAAATACTCATTGGAAGTTGTGATCCTGTAAGCAATGTTTATACTCAGGCCATTGTTACTTCTGAAACATTCTCCACTATGAACTTCAGGAAGCTGTCATTTTCCATGCCTAATAATTAATTCTAAACACTGCATTCTATTCTGGTGAAGCCACCACTCATAATTCTTAGTATTTTTAGCATTATTTTTAAATTGAAAATAATTTTTCATATAACATATCTGATCATAGTTATTTCTTTCCAACTTCCCCCAGATCCTCCACTCCCACCCAAATCCACACCTTTCTCACTCTCTTTAGAAAACAAGCAACAATTCAAGAAAAACAAATCAGAAAAAAGTTTAAGAAACACACACACACACACACACACACACACACACACACACACACACACACACTGAAACTATCATCTGTGAAACAAACAAGGAAAATTTTCTAAAATCAGAAATAAGACAGAAGGTGAGGTTAAATTTTAACTAATTAAGCAAATGATGTTTTTCATCTTTGTGTGTCATGTGTATGTGTGTGTATAGAACAGCTGTGTTTGTGTGTGTGTTTTTCTGCATGTTTATTTGTGATTATGTTTGTGTATGTGTGTCAGTATTTGTTTGAATTGTTTTCTATGTATATATGTGTGATGTATACATGTGTGTGTGTCTGTGTGTTTGCTTTTTTTTTGTAGTGTATGGGTATCTATGTTTTTTGGAGTCATGTATCTGTCTGTGTGTATGCACATATAGTGTATTTCTATGTATGTACTTTTGATATGGGTATATGTGGTTATTTTGTGTGTGTATGTGTTTGGGGATTTTTGTGTGTGAGTGTGATTGTATGTATGTGTATTTATGATTGTACACGTGTGTATGTATCAGTATGTTTGTGTTTGGTTTCTTGTGTGTGTGTGTGTAAATGTTTTTGTGTCTGTGTGAATGCATGTGTGTCTCTGTGTTTGTTTTGCAGGTGTGTGTCTGCCTTTCTCTTTTCATGGAACCTCCATTAGTCACTTAGCTTCCTGCGTGGAACCTGGCTGCTGCTCAGCTTCCAAGTTTCACATTTCCTCTCTTGTCTTTGCTGACTCAGCCTGCCCTCTGTTTCTGCTCTGCTGTGACAAGAGTCTGTGTATGCAGTGGGCCTTGGCACTCATGATCCTCCCACCTCTACCTCCTGAGTGATAACATCACAGGCGTGTGCCACCATGCCTGCTATGTAGGGTTTTCTCCATGAAGATTTATTTTATTTCTCAGGTCTATTACTTAACATATTACTTAAAATTTTATTTCATATTAAATTTCTTAGAAATAATCTTATTTCTTTGAGCTCTTTCAGGATTTTATAGTTTAGTAAAATCAAACTAACATTTCTGAATGCAGAAGTAACAAGAAGAAGGTGACATTTTTCATGTTTTTTTGTGCATTATCAATTTTTTCATGCTGCAACTTTCTCTTAGTTATAACTCACCATCAATTCACATCAGTGTCTTGCTGTCTGTAGTAATGAGACATCATAGGTTGTGTGTGATCTGTTGTTGATGTCACTGGCTTGTTGCCCTGATGCATTTTATGGAAATGAATGCGGGTTCAGGAAATGTGAAACTGTGGGTTCTTTGCACATAGTATTTCCTAAACTAGAAGCTGAGTTACTGATGCTTTTTATAAAAGGACAAGCTGGTTTATGAGCTCACTTTGCCCTGATGTTGGTAGGGGATCTCTCTCTCTCTCTCTCTCTCTCTCTCTCTCTCTCTCTCTCTTTCTCTGAGAGAAAATTTCTGCCTCCATTTACACAGGAGCACACTGTAAATTTTGTGTTGGGTATAATTATCTTCAATGTTGTCACCAAAATTAAGGTCATAGCTTCATTTTCTGTGATTCCCATACTTGCTCAGACACACTTGCAAAAATCTGTTTGGAATTTTATTCACTTCTGGGCTAGCAGAAGGGCTCATTGGATAAGGATGCTTGCTGCCAAGCTGACAACTCGACTTCAGTTCCTGGACCCCACATGTTGAAGAAAAAGAACCAACTCCTGAAATGGACTTCTGAACCTCAGCGGCACCTTGGAAGCAAACATCCCCCATACACATAGATAAACAAATAAGCAAATAAATAATTAGATAAATGCAACATTTTAAATTGGTATCTTCTAATTTGCTTCCTTCTAGGAATATTCAGGAAGATAATTTACCACTGATATTTCATCAGTCTGTGTTTAAACAGAAAGAGAGAGAGAGAGAGAGAGAGAGAGAGAGAGAGAGAGAGAGAGAGAGAGCATATACCAAAACTTAACTCAAAAGAGAATATGATTTTTTATGGGGCCAAATATGAGTGACTCTGGACCAAGAATATGGAGCAAGGTTATCTCAAATAACAGGTCCCAGTGTAGTAATGGTTTCATAAAGTTTTCATAAGGAAAGAACAAAAAATTCATTGAGTCTGTTTCAAACATATTGATGACAGCATCAGGTAGGCAGTTATAGCAAAGGAGGGTAACCTCTGATTGGCACTGTCTTATGACTTTCTTAGTCTTTCAGTTGTTATAATCTAGGGTCTCCTGAACATTTCAGAAGGATTTACTTAACAGTCACATGGAATAGACATTTAGTCAGATGTGTAAATTGATCAGAGATGGCTACTAAGGGAACTAAATATAATCTTTGCTTTGTATAATCTTAGCTCTAGCTAATGTTTGATTTACTTTTATTTAAGTAATTTTTAAATTAACTTTAAAATAAATTTTAAAAGGTGATTAAAAATAGCTTCAGATAATTTTGGCTCCCATGCTGTAACACATTTCAGCTCTCCACAACTAGTCAATTAGCCTTAAAGAATGTTGGAGACAGGCATGGCTTTTGTTCTGGAAACTTCACTCCAATGTTTTAGACTGTTTATTTGTTGATGGCCCAAACCCATTGCCTTCTGTGTGTGCATTCCTTGGATATGTTGTCAATTTTCACATGTTGGAAGCTGTTCTCTAATACCACACAACTGAAAGATGAGTTCTCAAATATAAGTGACGATGGTCCAGCAACACAGATTCAGGCTGCTCCAAATACCATGTCCCAGTTTAGTCACAGTGAAGGGATGACTGGATTGTCAGGATAGACCATGGGAATGTGATAATGTTGCTGTTTAAGGATTAGGCTAGTTAGCTTGTTTTCCTGTGTCCCACCTGGTCCATGGTCAGGACAAATCTCTCCCACCTGCCAGTCCTGCAGCTGCTTGGACCCAAGTAAATGCAAACAGGCTTATATTAATTAAAACTGCTCGGCCATTAGCTCAGGCCTACCATCCTACCATTGACTAGCCCATAATTCTTATTTATGCTTAGCCACATGGCTTGGAACCTTTTCTCAGTTCTGTCTTTATATCTTGTTTCCTTTGTGTCTGGCTGGTGACTCCTGATTCAACCTTCCTCTTCTCAGAATTCTCCTGTCTGCTTATCCCACCTATACTATACTTCCTGCCTGGCTACTGGCCAATCAGCATTTTACTAAACAACCAAATCAGAGCAACATACATTCACAGCATACAGAAAGACATCTCCAATAAAAGTCTCCATCCTGATGCCAGAGAAACACTCTAATCTAAAATAGGAATATTCAAGTGAAACAGTGGCAATGATGTTAGTTGAGGGAGGGCATTGATGAGAGCATTTGTGAGATAGATGCGGCCTCTGTGGGGTGGACATTGGTGAGCATTGGATTTCCATCTATTTCTAACTACCAATTACCATTTCCTGACTACAGTGAAGTCATTCCTCTGATGCATACATGATTGTCCCTGTCCATTTTCCTGTCTGACTTACTCTTTCTAAGCCTCCTGTTACACAGCTGAGTTCACTTGTCTTGGGGAAACAAATATCTGTTTACTTCAGATAGTGCATCAGTAAGAGTCCAAAGTATGATTCCACCAAAGGCAACCTTAGTGAACAAAAGGTCAGACTTCATTACAGAGCACATGTGAGGGATGTTAAATGAGTGTTAATGACCCCCCCCAACAGGTGTATCACCACATAGTCCCACCCCATCGCAGATGATGACATCATGGCAGCTGCAATGGAGACTTCCACTTTCGATTAGCCTTCTGCTTCTTACATTATCTTGTACCTCCCAAGATCACATACAGCTAAGGAAGGTAGGAAGGATTAACAACTGGAAACCCATGTGAGGGTATTGTGACCATCGTCTACCTCCTTCTACCTGGGCTGTCAATCGCCGTACTGCTCTTTCCATAGACCTGGCTGTCAAGGTGTGTTGTTCTGCTCATTAGTAGCCATGACGACCTGGTCTAGTTAGTGTCCACGCCAAGATGGTACCGTGCTATGTCCTGAAAAAGAAAACACATTTTAAAACAACCTGCTCAGTTGTACTCCTTTGTCTTTGACCTTGGCCTTACCTTCTAGGCTTGGACTCAGTCTGCAGCCATTGATAAGAATCATTTTCTCCAGTGGGGACCATTTTTCTCTTCCCCTATACTCTTTTTTACAGTCTTCATCCACTTGACCTGCCTATTGCATGTCCTTGCACCTTTCCTCCACTTTAGCTGTTGTCTAGTTTTCTAATTCTATCTGCCTTCATGCATCTAACCTTAGTTCCATTGTCATGGCTTTCTCTCATCAACAACCTCTACCAATAGATTTCAATCTCTTTCCAATTTCTGTTCTTACAAGGGAATGCTCTGCTAGGGCTATTAGAATGCTGACCTTGGCTATTAGTATATTAGCCTCTCCTAAACCTTAGTACATCTCAGCAGAGTAAAAGATAGCTTAAAGGGCAGAGAAGAATCTCACTTTCACCAGCTTCAGGTACTTATCTGAGGACCAAGGAGTAGAAAATCAACTTAAATATTATTTTCTTTACTTTTTTTGGGTATATATATTCTTGAATTGATCTTCATGTGTTCCCAAGGCTCCATTAGATAGATATTGAACCTTTCACAGGCAAATGATACCAGAATGAATAATATGAGACAGCAAGTGATGAAAACCCATCCAGAAGTGTAGCCGTAGAGTGTTATAAGTGCAAATCTGAGTTCATGAGGTTACCTACTGGTATTTTCACAAACTGGTATATATATATATATATATATATATGTTTTTTTTTGAGACAGGGTTTCTCTGTGTAATTTTGGAGCCTGTCGTTGATTTCGCTCTGTAGAGCAGGCTGGCCTCGAACTCACAGAGATTCTCTTGGCTCTGCCTCCCACGTGCTGGGATTAGAGGCGTGCTATCCACTGGTATTTTTTTACCAACTGGTATTTTCAGGTCTTGCCTCTCAGAGTAAGTACAAGGACCAGGTACACAGAGCTAGAAATACAAATAGAGACAACTCATTAGGATAGGGGAAGCAATCCTCAAATGGGAAACAGTGAGTGAGCTAAAAGGAAAACTCACCAAGGGCTGAGCCAGAGGCTCTTTAGCCTTTCTAGGTTGTTTTCATAGTGTCCACCTTAACTTCTGCTTGTTTACTGTGGACTTTTCTCATGCATGTTCAGGTCTTTGTTGGAAGTCCTGTAAAGTTTCTTTGCCAACTGGCTTCTTTTAGTGTTAAACTTGATGTAGCTTTTGATGGTCTTTATTCACTTGCCACAGGATTAAGAAGCAATTTGGGGCCATTTCATGGACGCCAGGGAACGGGGAGCATCTGCGGGAGCAGATCCCGAAGGGCGCGGGTGGGCCTTTGGGAGTGTTGGGATTTGAGCTTCGGCTTTTTGAACCCAGGATCTCGAAATGCATCGTGATTCCTGTCCATTAGATTGTAAAGTGCATGTAGGTAATCTTGGAAACAATGGGAACAAGACTGAATTAGAATGGGCTTTTGGCTATTATGGACCACTCCAAAGTGTGTGAGTTGCTTGAAACCCTCCTGGCTTTGCGTTCCTTGAATTTGAGGATCCCCGAGATGCCGCTGATGCTGTCCGAGAGCTAGATGGAAGAACACTATGTGGCTGCCGCGTAAGAGTGGAACTTTCCAATGGTGAAAAAAGGAGTCGGAATCGTGGCCCACCTCCCTCTTGGGGTCGTCGCCCTTGAGATGATTACCAGAGGAGGAGTCCTCCACCTCGGCGAAGATCTCCAAGGAGAAGCTTCTCTTGAAGCCGGAGCAGGTCTCTTTCTAGAGATAGGAGAAGAGAAAGGTCTCTGTCTCTCGAGAGAAATCACAAGCCTTCTCGATCCTTCTCTGGGTCTTGTAGCCAATCTAGGTCAACTGAAAGGAAGTAGAAGACCACTTTGCAAAAGAAGTGATGTACAGGAAAGAACTTCATTTGACAGGAGTATGTACAGGAAATTCAAGTTTGGTTTGAGACTTCATAAGCTTGGTACATTTTTAAGATGTTTTAGCTGTTCAAATTTGTTTTGTCTCTTGGAACAGTGACACACATAACAATGTAATCCTCTGTGATTCCAAATGGATCATAGGAGGCATATAATATCAAGAATTGTTACTTTACAATGTTCCCTTAAGCAAGATTGAATTTGCTTTGAACTTTAGTTTTTCATAGACTGAAATAAACCTAGATCCTGCCCAGTTAAAGTGTGATGTGCTAATGATATAGAAAGAGCTGGCAGAAATGGAAAAAGCTGTAGTTTCTCTTGTAGCTGGGATACGCGTGGAGCTGTAGGGCAATGATAAGCAGTCTTTAAAAGCTGCTGTGAACACAAGCCAATAGGTAAAGGGTGGGAACCGCACTCCAAAGGCTGGCAAAGAGGTTCCTCACCGATTGCTATAGATGGACAAAATGCTGTTTGTAACATTTTATTTGAAATGGAAGGCTTTAAGTTAGCAGAGTCCTATCAGTTTAAGGGTACATTGTAGAGCTGAACCTTTGAGTTACTGTGCAAGATATCTTTTTCATGTTGTCATTTGTAATATGTTTGTGAGAATCCTTGGGATTAAAGTTTCGATTACAAATTGTTGTTTAACTTGAAAACCTGTTTTTCCTTGCACACTCAGATCTGTGAGCTTGGTATCAAGTCCAAGTATAACATTCCTATTGGAAGCCATACTTATATTTTCTTGTAAAGTGCTTTTGGATTAATAAAATACTAGCATAACTGTGTAGTGGTCAGTTGAAAAAAAAAAAAAGAAGCAATTTGGACCATGGTAAAACAGAAGGAATTTCTTCAATAATTGGACGAAACTAAAGAAAATTAGCTGTCCTCACACAAATCATTTTGTGATTCAAAGAAGACACTGATCATGGACCTCCCATGATTTTCATCTTCCCCAAAAGACCATTTCCCTTGGAGAACTGGTGCTAGTTTGGTGAAAACCCCTTTCTCTATCACCTTCTGAAATGAAGGTGGCGGAAAGCATGTGGGTGGAGAGCTATATCCTACTGATAGAGAGGGCTGTTTTGACTACCTTTCATGTTGAAAGACAGGCTATGCCCACAATGGGCCATCTAACAATTTCCTATGCCCTTTGAAATCATTAGAACACATCTACCTTTGTCTCCTATAGCATCTGCGAAGCTCCCTAAGGTTTTCCTTAAACCTTAAGGACAGCAGGATCAATGTGTGCTTTTATCTAAGAATGTTACCCTTTTCTGTGTCTGTACCTATTGTGGCTGTCTTCTTTTTGTTAAGCATTGCTATAAAGCAGCCATGTTTGACAGTTGACATCTCAAGATGGATGCTTTTTCACAGCAGCCTTAAGTCTTGTACCTTCAAGATCACTAAAAAAATTTAATAAAAAGTCTACATGCATTGCAGAGGTAATTTGACAGTTGTCATGCTTAATAATCTTTAACATTATGCAATCATATTTGTTCTTACTTTCACATAAGCAGCAAATGATGGGGAATACTAAGTAGTTAAACCCAACCCACAATTATTATTGTAGCTCATCTGAGTTCTTATCCTTGTAAATGAATATTTAATTAGTTAAGTTAATACTCTGCTCATTCTTGCACAGTAAGCTCTTCATGACAAAATTGAGGAAACTTAAACAATTGCTCCTGGCTTTCGTTTACCTCTCTGTAACATAATAGAGATAGAAAATGCTTGTATTACTTTTAGATATGCTGATCCACAAAGTAAAGCATTTAACTTTTGAACTATCAACCTTGTGAAAATCAAGGAATGCATGTAAATAAGATATTAATGAGTACTATTGCTGTGGTTTTGTGAGTGTGGACATCATGTTTTTTTCCTCAATCCTTCTCTACCTTAATTCTTGAGAAAGGATCTCACCCTAAACCTGGAGCTAATAGATTTGGAAAGACTTTCTAGGTAAGCCCAGGAATCATGCTACATGTACTTCCCCAGTGGTGGGATTATAGCCCCGAGACACAATGCCTTGCTTTCTGTGTGGGGTCTGGGATCTGAGCTGAAGTTCTCATGCTTGCATGGTGAACTCATTACCTAGTGAGCCATCTTTATAACCTCTGATCAAATTGATTTTAATAGCAGTGAATTCTAGAGTGCCTTCCTGACATCCTTCACGGTGGCAAATCCTTGCCCATCCTGTATAAGTAGTAACATATAAAGAGATAGGGATGAAGAGTGGGCGTGCTTGCTTTAAATAATGTATATATGGATGAAACTCCATGGAGACAGACTCACCCTAAAGGCCTTAATTCACTTGTTCAGTGTGATTGTTTTCCTCTTACCATTGAAGGATGAACAAAAACAACAAGAAAGGATGGAGCTAAAGACCTTTTCATTTGTCTGAGACAGGGACAGAACAGATGGTTATGTTCTTGGGAGTGGAGAATAGGAGAGGAGCAGGTGACTCACCCAAAATAATACAGAATCTGGGGCCCTTACACATCAGCACAGGGTCCCCCTACCTCTCTTAGCATGGAAATCATAATAATGCTGGTAATAGCCTAATACTAATGTCATTTTAATAGAAGAAGACAGTAGTAATGGAGATACTCACTAGTGTATATGAAGTTCAGTTAAATGATAAATGATTTAATTTCCTAAAATCAAGTCTATTCAGAAAAGAATGTTGAGAGTAAAACACCGGTGGACTGTAAGGTGACCTTCGAATTTAGCTTTGTCAGGAACTAGTTCAGGAGATAAACTTTCATCTCAGATTCTTCATTTCTTTTCCCTTTCATTCCCTCTCTCCATCCTCCTGTCCTTCTCTTCCTCCCTATTTCCCTTTCTTCCACTCCTTCTTTTATTCTTTATTTGGTGTGTGTGTGTGTGTGTGTGTGTGTGTGTGTGTGTGTGTGGTATTCCTGTGTGCACATTTGCATGTGAATAAGCTGGCCTATGCACAAGTGTAAGGAGGGCAGAAGTCAGCACCTCCTGTCTTCTGCAACTTGTTCTCTGGCTGATTATTTTAGACAGAGTTTCAAATTGAACTTGGAGCTCCCTGATTCAGCTAGACATGTCTGGCCAGTGAGCTTCTGGGACATGACTGACTCTGTCTATGACCAATCTATCATTGGGGGTTCCGGTGCATACCTCTAGACCTGGCATTTTTATGTGGGTTCGAAGGGTCTGAAATCAAATTCCCATGCTTGCACAGCAAGCATTTTATGCCCAGACCTGTCTCCTCAGCCCCTATAATTGTCTTTTAAGGGAGGAAGCATAGCTGAGCAACTTAAACAACAAGACTATAAACAAAACAAACCCCCCAAAACAAAAAGCAAAATTAAGTAAGTGCTTAGTTCAAAACTCAGCAAGAAGGAAAATGTTATAACAAGTCTCTGCTGTGAGAAATTAGAAATTAATGGAAAGAAAGTTAAATGCACACACAGGTGACATTCCTGGAACATTAATTCTAAAGTTCTGAATCATAAAGCTTCCATTTCACATTGTAAAAATATCCTTACATTTGGTTCAGGATGAATTTCCAAGCAAGGAAGAAGTGGTATATCATCATTATAGATCTGAAAGTACTTGAAGTGTTTCTGTAGTCTCCTTTATATATTTTCTCAGATTTCCTAGCACAGTATAATACCTATGCTTTCCCCTTAAATATGAACAACACTTGTCTTGTATCACCTATTAATAAGATAGTAAATAAAATACTGATTTAATGTGGAATTGCCATGAACATAGTGGGCTAAATATATGATTTGAGCTCAGAAGTAAGCGATTTGAATGTAAAATGGGGGATTATTTATTCATTCATTCCTTTGAGGCAGACTGATGGAATGCAGAGTGTGTGTCACAGTGTTCCAGTGTGTCAGTCTGAGGTGTCACCTCTTGGTGGTTAAAGACTAGAGCAATGCCAGTCCCCTAATATAGAACAGAAGGGCTGTTGTAACCCAAAGACCCAGACAAAGGACTGGCAAAGTAACCGTTCTCTGCATGTCGTAACAGCATGTGGCTTCTGTGTGATTTTGATTTGATTTGTCTTTCTCCCATGTAGGTAAACTAGTGAAACAACAAAATACGTTTCCAGTCTTGAAATACAGTAGTTCATTGTTATATTTATTTGTAAGTGTTGGTGAGTGCTTTGTGTATATATGCAGGTGTGAGGATGCCTAAGAAGTCAAAGAGGACATTGCTGTGGATATCGCTCTGTGTAAATAAAGTTCTGATTGGCCAGTGGCCAGGCAGGAAGTATAGGCGGGACAAGAGAGAAGAGAATTCTGGGAAGTAGAAGGTTGGAGAGAGACACCGCCAGCCGCCGCCATGAGAAGCAACATGTAAAGACACTGGTAAGCCACAAGCCACGTGGCAAAGAATAGATTAACAGAAATGGGTTAATTTAAGATAGAAGAAGCAGATAACAAGAAGCCTGCCACAGCCATACAGTTTCTAAACAATGTAAGTTTCTGTGTGCTTTCTTGGTTGGGTCTGAGTGACTGTGGGACTGGCGGGTGAGAGAGATTTGTCCTGACTGGGCCAGGCAGGAAAACTCCAACTACAAATGGCGTCCAACGTGTTGGCAAGAATTTCCACCTAAAACCTGAGAAAAAAGATTCTAAGACGGAGCTAAAAACAGCTTCCTAGTTGTCTTTCTCAAGGTAGCGGCAGCCTGCTGGTTTGAGCTACTATGGCGGTTCCTGACTTGTACATCTGATCTGCAGTGTGGTGGGAATGAGGAATCTACAAGCGACACTTTACTCTGCTGCATGGTGGATTTAGCCTTTGCTAGTTAAAAAAAAAAAAAAAGTTTCTGGGCTATGCACTGCTTTGATAGAACTGCTTCTGTTAGTTGATGATGCACATGGCTCCAGACCCAGAGCTGGCCGTAAACTGTACCACCGCCATGTTGGGAAGCTGAGGTGGGTGGAGCCAGCAGCCACAGTGGTGTTTCAGTCTTACAAAGATGGATATTACACAGAGAATCTGGTTTGTCTTATCTTTGGGATTTTTAACTACAAAAAAAGATTTGATCGTAAAAGCTATTGAGTTAAACAAATATGTAAATTTTAAAGGTACCTTGACTTCAATATTTGGATATAAGGATATGTTGCTTTGAAAAAGAGTCTCTGCTTTTGTTTCCACAGAAAGCCAGAGGCTATGGATTTGTTCCAGATTAAGATACATCAGGTTTGATCAGCCAAGACCACCTAAAAGGTCTCCAATGACACCATGGCCCAGATGATCTGACATCCAGAATGGTTTCAAGACAACTGGCTCAGGACATCAGATCCCCTGGGGCTGAAGCTACTGTCAGGTTTCAGCTGCCTTGTGGAATCAAGTTCAGGTCCTCTGGAAGAGCCACATTATTTATAATAGAGTAAAGGCGTGTCTCCTCCAACTGAAACATAACTATGATGGCTACTCTTGTTTTCAAGCTCACTACACTTGGAATTCACTAAATACCCAAGCCCCTGGTATACCTGTGGGGGATTTTAAGTTAGTTGGATCATTTGGAGAGGGATGACTCACTTTAACTCCAGAACACTGGAGGTTGTCAGAAGATTCACCATCAATTGGAGCCACTCCTTGTTGTGGCAGCCTGGATAACGGCGATGGAGAAAAGACGCTCTTGTTCTGCTGCTTGCCCTCACTTCCTGGGGCAAGTTCATCACTTACCTATCAGCAGAGCCTGTGTCTTCAGATTTCTAGTATCTACTGAATACTAAACCAGACATACGTCACTGTGGACTGAACAGCTACCAAATTCTTGGACATTTTGGTAACAGACACCTTTTTTGGACTAGCTGGACCATAGTCTGTAAGCCACTCTAATAAATCCCCTTTATATTTATATAGGTTCATTCTGTCAGCTTGGTTTCCTTAGGAAACCTTGAATAATAGACCTACAGACCTTGCATAATACAAATACATAGCCTCATTGAAATACTATCACTTAAATAACAATAAAATAGAGGGGAGAAACTACTAGACACCACAGGTCTTCTGTGGAGAGCATTGCAGGCAAGAAGTAATTTCTGTGGATTTGCATGCATGTGTGTGCAATCCTCTATTCAAGAATATAACCTATCAAACAACTGGCAAGGAAGAATTCACCCTGCTTACTATTTAATGATAGCTAAGAACTCTCAAATAAGAAATGAAATACATAATAAGGTTAATTATATCTACAAAAAAGGAAAAATTCACTTAAAAACATCTCAATGGTAGTTCTAAAAAGGGAAAATGCAAACAAATAACAGGCATATGAATAGCTTTTATATTCCTTCCTTCCTTCCTTCCTTCCTTCCTTCCTTCCTTCCTACCTTCCTTCCTTCCTTCATTCCTCCCTCTCTCCCTTCCTTCCTTCCTTTCTTCTTTTTTAGTTTAGTAGGAGTTGGGAGAAATGTGCACTAATTCAAAAAGATGCCACATTACTACAGTCATGTGAGTGAGCATTAGGAAGTCCCAGGCCCTGTGAAGGTGGGGTCACTGGGGACATTTGTGTAATGCCAGTGGAAGAGAAATAGAGTGTCCTCATTCTACAGCACATTTTTAAATTATGCTCACAACCTGTGGCCCAACAATTTCATTTCTGAAAACAAATCCCAACTATGTGTGGGAAGTTTATAAAGACACCGGAAGGAAGGTATTTATTAAATTGTTGTTTGTGGCTGTAGATGGTTAAAGAAACAGCCTCTAGGTTGCCTAATTAGTGTGTGACAGGAGCAGCAATCACTGTAGATTGTTATGTAGTGTGAAGAAGGGAGAAGCTGCACTTATTAACATTTTTCAGATGCCTTGAAGGTGAGAACAAGAAAGAGAAGATGTCTTCCGGTCAATATCTTTCATGTAAACTAAAAGTAAAGGCAGCACCTGTGCCATGCATCGCTCAGTAGAAAAAAAAAAAAAGATGTTTGCTGTGAACTTATAAGGAATTGAGTTTGGATAATGGCCCCCTTGTAAAATTCCAGACATGGCAATATAGACCTGCCATCACAATGATGGGAGAGGTCAGAACAGGAACATCCCTAGGGCTTCCTAATCATCCAGTCTCTCTGAACCAGTGTGATCCAGGCTCAGTGAAAGTTCATATCTTAAAAACTAAGCAGGAAAGTTAGTGTGGAAAACACCTGATGCAAAGCTATGACCTCTACATATACATACATAAAACATACACATCATTATGCACAGAAAGACACATCATGCATACAGATAAAAATATAAAGAAGTAAATTCTCAACACAAATCTTATTTTATTTTACAGTTTATAAATTTGCCCATAGACATTAAACATGTCCATTGTTGATGAGGTTATAGTGAAATAGGAAGAGATCAGAGTGGAGGAAGACAAACCAGGAAAATTGAGGAAACAACATTTATTATTAGGACCAGGCATTGAGAAGTAGATCAAGGTCAACTTCAGCATCTTAGAGAATGAAGAGGAAATGTAGGCATTAAACTCATAAATACTGGAAAGTAAATAAGCACAGAGCCATGACCATTAGGACTTTATTATACTTATTATAAGATACACAGGGGAGTTAGGAGTTTAATCTTTATTGCAATTACTTTAAGCTATCACTCAGGCAGAGGTAATTAGGCAGCATCCCGCACCACTACACTCTGCTCTCCATATCACTGTTCTATCTACAGAGCTTTCTTTGTTCCTGCTCCAATGCAGGGTCAAGCCAAGTACCGCTGCCTCATGTCTCCTGCACCTGATACTGAGTCCTGGATTGTTTGCTTTTGATTATCTCTCCTTGGAAGAGGGAATTTGACATGTCTGAGACCTTCAATTTTCTGGTCCCTGTACAACATTTTTTTTTTTTTAACAAGGTGTCCTTAGATTAGTGCACACCCTACAAAAAGTGCCATTCAGGTACCAGCTGCTTCTCAGACCTATCTTAATATTGATGGTTTTGGTTGTTCTAGACCTTTGATTCACTGGTGCGGTGGTTTGAATAATAATGGCCCTCATAGGCTCACAGATTTGAAGGCTTAGGGAGTGGCACTATTTGTTGGAGGAGTAGGTGTGGCCTTGATGCAGGAAATGTGTCACTGGGGGTGGGCAATGGTGTTTTAAATATTAAAGTCCGGTGCAGTGGCTCTTTTTTCCAGCTGCCTGCAGACCCTGACGAGACCCTAATGTAAAATTCTTAAGCTACTTCTCCAACACTATGTCTGCCTGCATGCTGACATGTTTCCCAACAGGATGACAATGCATTATACCTCTGAAGCAATAAGCAAGCCCCAGTTAAATGCCTTCCTTTATAAGAGTCGCTGTGGTCATGATGTGTCTTCACAGCAATAGAATACTGACTAAGACTACTAGTAAATACCAAGATCGAGCATCACTTCACAATTGCTGGTGTAGCTGCCTTTTGTTATATTCAGTCACCACCATTTAGCCTCTGGTTAGCTCAGTGGATTGTATGTGGCAACAGGAAAAATTGCACCAACAATTTGTATTTTGGTATGGATTACCTCACTCCTGTGCTTGTTTAAAAGACAATTGTGCAATCATGAAAAGTTATTAGGCTGGTAATTCAAAAGAAGAATTTCAAGGATAAAAATACATTTTAAAAACTCAGGTTTGCATCTCACTATGAACTGGTAAACTCTACTTAAAGTAGGAAAAACAGAGATTCAATCATGATCCTCTCTTACCTTCATCCTCTCTCACCACCACTCTTTCTCACCATCACAACCATCATCTCTCCTTCTTATCCTCTCTCACTATGATTATATCTCTATCCATCACCCTTTGCCACCCTCTTATCACCCTGTCACCATAACTGTCTCTCCCCATCACCATCTGTCACCATCATATTCTGTCAAAATCATGCTTTCTTCATCACTGTCTCCCACCATCCTGCTATCTCATCATCACCTCCATCCACCCTATCCATCCTCTTTCTCCATCATCATCCATCACCATTCTTCTGTCCTGTTTCCTCAGCATCACCATCTCTCACCAACAACTTCTATTAACATTGGCTTCTCTTCATCATCTTTTCTTGCTATAATCCTCCATGTCCATCACTTTGTTTCACCCCCTGCCCTCCCCCCCCCCCCACCATTGTCCTCTGTCACCTTCATCCTCTCTTTCTATTGTTTTCTGTAACAATCTTTTTGTTGCATCATCCTCCTCCTCTGCTACCTTAAAATTTTCTCACAGACATCTGCTCTCTCTACTACCCTCCCCTATCATCATCCTTGGTCACAATAAACCTCTGTCACCACCATCCTCTGCACTCTCATCTTTCATGAAGAACTGTAGAGATGTGGGAAATTCTGCTAAGTTAGTGTCTTCCAGCCTGTCAAATCTTCAGCCATGAATGTATTTCTTCTATAGTTGTGATGCACAATAGGAATACTAAAAAATCACATCAGAGGTCTACCTTCATCGCCTCTTCTGTTTGCTCCCCAGGAGGATACCTCAGCACACTCATCTTGTCTTGGAAGAGAGCTCCATGCATTACAGATCTTTTAGTGTCATGGGTCTCCTCCAAAAATCTCAGTGACGTAAATAAATTGGTAAAAATGTGTGGAAAAAAATGCAAACACAAGTATACATTTCAGAATAGCTTTTGTGGAGTATTTTATTTCTAGCTAAGATGGAATAACAGGTATCAAATACTAGGGAAAATAGATGAAACAATATTTTCAGGACATTGTCCAATAAAGAGCAGCACCCACTGATTCATGGTAATCAAATCTTTTCAAGTTAATCACCATTCAAAATCAGGATCTTAAGACAGTTTCTGCAGTGTTTTAGGAAAATATGATCCAGAATGTGCTAAGATGAGGAGACCCTGTGTTGTGGAAAGAGATTCCAGAAACCGGGAGATGCATCTGGCTGCATTTTCTAGAGTGGAGTGTGTCAGTGAAGATAGACAAGCAGAGAGCAAGGCCACTGGGAAATTGCAGAAAGTTAATTTTCAAGATTCCTTTGGGCTAGAAGGGAACCAGTCAATAGAACGAAGTATAGTGAAAGGTACTCACATAGGTGTGGGTGTATGATTCAGAATGAGGTATCAAAAAACAGGCTTGGAAAAAGAAGCAACGTTTGTAGGAAGCAGTTTTCAGGAGGCTTCATATTTTCTCTCCCTCCTCTCCCCTCCCCCCTGTCTCCATCTTCTCCTCCTCCTCAATCTCCCTATCACTCCCTTACCCCCCTCACTTGCCATCCTTCTCTTCCTCCTCCTTCCCTCTTTAAATTCATAAAAGTGAAGAGACGTGCTGGAGAGTCAGACTTCCTTGAATTTTACCCAAGGACCCCACTCACAGGAACGGGATCACTTTATGGAAGGCAAGCATGCTTTGTGACTGTCATCTTATTGTTTGACTGGGTCAGAGCCAGGGATAAACAGCCTGCGGCGATTCTTTCATGAAGTTTTATCAACTGTGCCCTGTCTTGTATGTGACATAACAAACTCATACCAATTAAGATCCTCTGCAGTGCTCCAGTAAGGAAATTCCATGGGCTTATTAGTATTCTATATTTAGACAATATGATTCTACCTAAGTCTTAGAGTGCAGGACGAGGAAAATCTCAAATTGATTTACACTATTGGTATCAGTTACTTTTTTCATTGTTGTGACAAAATAAAATATCTGACAGTGACTTGAGGAAGGAAGGGCTTAGTTTGATTCACAGATTCCTTTTCTTTTCCTTTCCTTTCTTTTCTTTTCTTTCCCTTTCCTTTCTTTTCTTTTCTTTCCTTAGGGCACAGTCCATCAAGGCAGGGAAGTCATGGCAACAGGAACAGGAGGCAGCTGGTCACATTGCATCCACAGTCAGGAAGCAGAGAGAAGAATGTTGGTGCTCCGTTAACTTTTTCTGTTTTATTTAATCCAAAAGTCCATTTCGTGGAATTGTGAGACCTATGTTAGAATTTAGAATGGGTCTTCCTGTATTAGTATTAGTTAATCCAATAAAAAAAAAAAACAGTTCCTCACAGGCATGTCTAGAGGCTTGTTTACTTGGTGATACTACATCCCAATAGTCAATAATAAAGTCAATAATAAAGATTAACTCTCACAGCATTCCACCTACAAAGGGTGAAATAAATCTGTTTACTCAACACCACATGGGAGCTTCTGGCTGGAGCAAGAGTAGAAACAATGCTTCTTTAATTCAAGCCTTCAAATAGCCTCTGAAACTATGTTTTCTGACTTACATAGGTGACAGTTTTTCTTTTAGGTATGTTTTTATTTATATATATATATATATATATATATATATATATATATATTCATTTGGTATGTGTGTGCCTATGTGAGTTCATGTGTACTACTGGGATGATTGCAGATCCCCTAGTGGCCTGCAGAGGACATTGGATCTCCTGGAAATAGAATGATAGGCAGTTGGGAGCTGCCTCACATGGATCCTGGAAATTGAACTTGGCACTTCTGCAAGAGCCACTGACCCATCTCTCCAGGGCCCCAGTTTTATTTGCAACAACAACAAAACATTTACTTGACTCTATGCTAAGTATTGTGTTAAGTGATTTATGATTGTAGAATGTTGGACTTTCACAATGTTAGACTTTCTGAACACTTCATGGATTATTTGCAACAACAACAAAACATTTACTTGAATCTATGCTAAGTATTGTGTTAAGTGATTTATGATTGTAGAATGTTGGACTTTCAGAATGTTAGCCTTTCTGAACACTTCATGAAGATGGCAAATGAATTATTATTTATTCCATTAAACTGAGCACTAGAACTTCATATTAGAATCAAGTGCATTTACATTATTAACAACTATTATAAAAATTGTAGTAGTATAATTAAAAATGGTTAAAATGATTCATATTGTATTTCCTAGTCACTCCAAAAAGCTATTATTGACTCCTTAAGATATCAATATCCCATTCACTGTCACATGAAATTCTAGGATCCGTATTCTCCAACAAATAGAATGCTCTCTGCAACTATATACTGGCTTTAACTCTTTTAGAATCATGTCATTCATGTACTTGGAAAGTTAACCAATGAAAAGATTTTTATGTTCATTCTAAATATTTGTTTGAAGACTATAATTTCAGGGATCATTTCTATAGTTTGTTACTAAATATTTGTTTGTTTGTTTGCTTCTGTGTTGGTGTATCTAAGTATCCACACACATTCATGCCTTATTGTTAATGTGGAATAGAAAGACAACCTAAAGGAATGGATTCTCTTCTTCCAGCATGTAGGTCCTTTGGGTCACACACATGTCAGGGGGGCTTGCTTTGGCCAGTGCCTTTATCCACTGAGCCACCTTGCTACTACACTTTATGGCTTTTATCAGTGACAATGTTTATAATTTTAGTCTTCTGTTGATGAAAGATGAATTCATTATATTTATCCCTGATATCATGAACAGAAGCTTGCTCTTATTTATTATTAATTTATTTTTGTGTTCTTTAACTCTTTATAAAGGACACAAAGAAGCTTGGTTGGCATTTCCTTTAAGCAGTATATACATATATTAAAATATTATCCACAGTCCTGAATACCACACTTACCTTTTTTCTAAACTGTTGTTTTGCCCATATTTTCTAAACTATTGTTTTGAAAAAAACAAAACAAAACAAAATAAACTAGCATATTTTCTTTTACTCTTTTAATCAATCCTATTCTGTTATCAAAAAACAGTAATATTTTAGGAAATAATTAGTGCTAACAGTTAGCATGAATAAACAGTATTTAGTAACATGCAAATTAGTTACACTTATTTTTAGCAGGAATCTTAAAAGTTCTTATTAATAAAATCAAATCTGAGGCCAGTTATTGGGGTGAATGCTGGAAGATCAGAGAAGCACAACAAGCTCCAGCTATCTCACCTTGCTAGTTCCTCAGATGATCCTGTTTCCTCAGGCTGGAAGCTTCTGAGTCCTCCTCCACATGAATCTCAGTTGAACTGTGCTGCTCCAAAGCCTGAATGCTTAACCAGCCAAATGCTTAACTAACTTAGTTCCTGGTCCTCAGGCCTTATATACCTTTCTGCTTTCTGCAATCACTACCTGGGATTAAAGGCTGGATTTCTGGGATTAAAGGTATGTGTCACTATGCCTGGCTCTTTCTAATGTGGCCTTGAACTCAGAGATCCAGAGGTATTTCTGTCTCTGAAATGCTAGGATTAAAGGCGTGTGCTACCACTGCCTATCTCCTTGTTTAATATTGTGGCCGTCCTGCTCTCTGACCCCAGTTAAATTTATTTCGGGGAACACACAATATTTCGGGGAACACAATACCACCCCACTTATTGATAAGCATCGTTTTCTGAAAATCCATTAAAAAGTATTAAAAGAGCACGGAACATGAAAATTAATATATATTATGAGAAGAGAACATGAATAACTTTCTTTGGAACATGTTTAAAAGGTCGGCCATATGCAAAGAGCTTTGCAGAGCAAAGTGCTAAAGAGAAGCATGGGGCTTCCCAGAACCGACCTGGAGGTGTCACAGAGGTCAGAGGCACAAAGCGATGGATACGGCTTTGATAATTATAGGGGTGGAAACGGCAGAGGGTGGTAGTGGAACTTCTGGGTGAAGAAGTTTGGAGCTGCGGAGTAAAGTGCTTGTCACACAAGCGTGGAGGCCTAAGTACAAATCTCCCAACCTGTGTAAAAACGCGAAATACTGTGGTCCTGACTTGTACTCCCAGCACTGGGGAAGAGGTGGGCGGAATCGTGGAGCTTGCTGGCCAGCTAGTGATTGCAGAATGGATAAGCTCAAAGTTCAGTGAGAGACTCAGCCTCAAAACTCAAGCTGGGAGAAGGAGAAATGACTCTTGAAGAAATCCCAAGTTCAGTTCCCCACTCCCACATGGCAACTTAATACTGTCTGTAACTATCTGATGAATTCTTGTGTCCTCCATTGCACCAAGTATATTTTATGGAGCACAAACATACATTCAGACAAACAAAAAATAAATTAAAAATAGCAACAATGACAAAAACAGTATGTAAGGCACAGAGGGATAAAGAGAGAGTCACCCAGGCAGTGGGACCCGGACCTGTATCCTTAGTGCATGAGCTGGCTGTTTGGAACCTGGGGCTTATGCAGGGACACTTTGCTCAGGAGAGGACTGGACCTGCCTGGACTTAATCTACCAGGTTGAGCTGAATCCCCAGGGGAGTCCTTGCCCTGGAGGAGATGAGATTGGGGGGGTTGGGGAGAGGGAGGGCGGGAGGAGGGAGCACAGGGGAATCCGTGGCTGATATGTAAAATTAAATCAAATTATATAAAAAAGAATTGATGAATAAAGATTCCATGAATTTTAAGGAGAACAGAAAGGGGTTTAAGGGTGGTTTTGGAGGGGGGAAAAGAGATGGAAGACATGTTGTATATAATAGTATCTCAAAATAAACAAATAAAAGCCAAATTAATAGTGAAAAGCAGAATATAGAGATCACCCAAATGATGCAAGTTTGGGAAGAGTTTCAGTGACACTTGCTCCTCAAGGCCATTTTCAGAGAAATTTGACTTGATGGCAAGGTTTAAATAAAAGGCAAAATCATGAAGAGAGAGAGAGAGAGAGAGAGAGAGAGAGAGAGAGAGAGAGAGAGAGAGAGTTAACACTGACCTCTGAGCTCCACATGCAGATAAACACACACATTACATACATACAACACACACGTACATATGTTCACACACATATCACACAATACCACTTAAAACTCTTAACATCATATTCTTTACTAGGGAAGGTGTAAACATAGGACTCTAAAGCATCATAAAGTTTCTGCTCTCTTCTTTATAAGGAACTCACCATTAGCTAAGACTCTTATATATGGAATTCTTGTCTGACTATAGAGGCCTACTCTTAATTAAGTATAAACATTAAACATGATTAATTTCCAACAAAACCAGTCAGAACAAAGTGAGAAAACAAACTCAAGGATTAGATACAAAAAATAAAATTCTGCAAGACCAGCAGAATCCTAGCTTGTTTCTCACAGCACCTATTGAGTAACGCATTTCCAGTGAGATGTGAGCAAACATCTATTTACTCTAAGTAGGAAACACGACAGAACATAAAAAAGATACCAAAAAAGTCTAATTTGGTGAGTTATCCAATGAGTTTTATTGGGTAGTTGCAAAAATATGGGTAAGAGATTACACACAGGCGGGGGTGACTCAAAAACAGCTGCATCACCAAAACCCACATCAGCGTGGGTGATGTGTCACAAAAGCTGGAAACCTGGAGTCCTCTGTGCAGCCTGTAGGCAGCTCCCTGGATTAGAGTGTGTCCTTTTGAAGCCTGGGACAGCTCTGATCTTCTAGGAGTGCCTCTCAGAAGTCTTTTCAGCTTATAAATGCTTGTAGACAGAGCAGCCTACTGAATTTGGACAGTTTTAACAACTTTGGGAGGCCATTGAGTTGTTCACTTTCTGATTTAATGAGCCTTCCTGCAGGAGGAAATGTTTCACCTCTGCTTAGAGCATCCTGTTGCTCTACATGCCAGCAAATACCCTGGGTCCTAATGAGTTTGTTCCGTAGATGGAACGTTGTAATCTCAAGGGAAGTTACTACATACCAGCATCTAAAGGTGTCTTCGCTGAGCACAAGTTTCTTTATTTCATAAAATATTTATATAACTATAAAACATTTTTCATAATGTTTTATTGATTTTTTGGGGGTTTCCTATCATGTACCCACACAACACACACTTTCCAATCCTTCTGTGTCTACCTCTCTACCCTTGTGACCCTCCCCGAAAAAAACCCTAAAATTAAAATAAAAAAATAGAGAAAATGTACAATTTATGTTATCTACATACTCACTGGGGCATGGTCAAACTCTCTGTGGCCTACCCCTTGAACAGAGCTGAGTCCTTCCCCCCTGCCAGAACTCCCACCGGAAGTCACCCATTGTGGATAATATTCACACTTTTTATCACACTTATTAAGAGTTCTCTTAGAGGGCTTCCTGTTTAGGCTGTTACTTTTTTGGGGGACTTAGTGGTGCTAAGGAACTGGAATTAGCATTAGCTAGGTAGACAAACCTGCTAGTGATACACAAAGGATGTCAGATAAAAAGGAAAAGCTCTGCTCTCAGATATTGTATCTAGGCCACTGTCAAGAGGTCTCATACATACTTAGGTTGAGTGTTCTCATCCCACAGGTGATGCAGATGATTGCCTATTACTTGATTCCGTATCCCATCAAATTGACAACTAAGATTAACTATCTTAACAGTGGATGGAGAAATGTTTTCAGTGGTGATGTTTGAGAAACCTTCCTGACTGTTGAAAGAGAGTCTGGGTTCCTGATACTTGTCAGCAAAGCATGGTGGATGGGTATAGAACTTTGATCAGAAAACAAATACATACAGCCTATATTACATTACGGTCAATCTGTGTGAGTCTATTAACTGGGTAACAGAATTTATTAAGATATAAATTGAGGAAATACATTCACTATTACAGAAGGGAGTAGACAGCAGAAGTCATCCTCTGATATGACCGGGAGCAAATCCACCTTGCAGGCAGGAGCAGGGAGAAGGGGAATGTGATCCTTTTCCAATTCCTTATAAGAGGTCACATACTATGGCAGGAAGCATCGCCCCCTTTGGGCCATATAGCTCAAGGTCATGGGCAGAGCAAATACCACTACAAGCTTATTTTCAACTCCAGGTATAAGGAAGAGCTGCAGGAGAAGGGCAGCACCATAGGAGCCTATCCTCTTAAACTCTGGGCCATCATTAACATCATCGGTGTCCTAAGATACAGACATTACTCATTAAAAGCCATGGCCCTGTCTTTCCTGGAATACTACATATTAATCTCCTCAGCCTTTCATAGTTAGGAAATATCTGCTCAATTCAGACCAAAGAAAAAATGCTAGTAGAAATACCACTGGGCACCAACTTCAGAACAGAGAAATAGAAAGGCCTGTGTGAGTTTTCAGTTTAAATTCTTTCCTTTCTGCAATGACAACATAAAGAATCACTCATCCTAGATTTTGAAGTTTACAACTCCAAATATCAGAACATCAGTTCTTAACCTTTTGGTCTTCTGTGTTGTATAGATACCACATTAAGACTGTCAATCCTTGGTGCTTT
Source organism: Onychomys torridus (assembly GCF_903995425.1). Classification (NCBI taxonomy): domain Eukaryota; kingdom Metazoa; phylum Chordata; class Mammalia; order Rodentia; family Cricetidae; genus Onychomys; species Onychomys torridus. The sequence continues at coordinate 75,190,092 of NC_050453.1, forward strand.
TAGTTTCCAGGTGTGATTGTCATGGTATTGTGTCCTAGATTCCTCCATCTACCGTTTAATGTAAGTATGAGATATGGTACTCTTAAGAATTTGTTTACATAATTGGTTGGAATAGTCAATGCTGATTGCCAACTTGACAGAATCTGGAATCATGAGAGATTTGGCTCTCTGAATATGCCTGTGGGGGTTATCTTAATTTTATTTATGAAGGTGGAAAGATCCATCTGCTATCAGTAGTATCATTGCCTCAGATGAAATTCTAGACTGTATAAAAAGGCAAAAGTGAGCTAACCACATGCATTCATCTCTCTCTGCTTTCTAATTACAGAATCAGTGTGACTAACTGATTCAATTTCTCCTTGCTTTGACTCTTCTGTCATAAAGCAGTGTACCCTTAAATTGTGAGCCAGAATAAACACTTTCTCACCAAAGTTGCTGTTTTGTGAGTGTTTTATCATGGCAAGAGAAGAGAAGCTAACACAAGATGGAGGTGAAGATGAAGCCACAGCCATATCATTAATATACTAACCCAGAATTTTTCCTTCATAGCAATAAATATGTAGTAAATAGAATTAGCATCTTGAAATGATCATAAATAAAGCCAAGAAATTAAAGAGTAAAATAAGGATCTATGAACTCTTTTAATAGTCTAACTTTCAATGTACTCTCATTACTTTAGTAAGAAAAGTGTTTTAAGAAATACATATCTCCATATATGCATGTTTATTGAGTCAATTTTATTCATTGTTATTTTTGTTATGTGGAAATTAGAACATGAATATTAAGTCTAGATGGCTTTTTAGTACAGACTAAATTGCTATAGCTGACATCAGAGATGAAGTGGTGTTGTAAAAGGTCAATGCTCTTAACATAAGAATGGATTCAGCCAGACTGTCCTGCTGCATCCATCAAAGTTTCTTCTCCCTTTTCTTTTGAGGCTCTGCCATCTTTAGGACATTGTCCCAATGGCTTATTGGGATCTTACAGCTGGTGAAAGGATGGATTTAGGTAACATCATAATTAATTCAGGCTTTTTAAACCATAGACACCAAAGCAACAGAAATTTGTGTTGTGTTCTATACACTGAACATCCAAGGTCAAGGTAAAGAGGTTCTGGCCTGTGTTTCATTAGCAGACACATTTCCATGGCCAACAGATAACAGAAAGAGGACCAGGAAGTCCTTGGTATCTCTATTTATTTATTTAGTCTCTGCATGTTTGTGTGTGAAGCTGCTCACATGTGTATAAGTGTGCATGGACATATCTGCAAGTGCATGTAGAAATCATATGTCAACTTCAGGTGTAATTCCTTAGATAACATCCATTTTGTTCTTTTCAGGCAGTGTCTCTCATTGGCCTGGAGCTTGACAATTAGGCCAGCAAGCTCCAAGGATCTACCTGTGCCCGTCTCCCAAGTGTTGTGTCAATGAGTATGTGCCACTAAGCCCATCTTTTTTATGTGGGTGTAGGGATTGAATTTAGGATTTGTGATTTTGTGCCAAGTGTTTTATTAACTGACCCTTCTCACAAGCTCCCTGGAAACCTTTTCATAAAGATACTAATCCTGTTTACAATGATTCTATTATCATGAATTAATTGCCTATCAAAGGCCTCATCTTCAGGTACTATCACACTATGCAATAGAGTGTGAATGTATGAATCTGAAGGGGATATAAACACAGTCATTTCATAGGACATTTCCTTTTGCTGGTTTGATTGCGGTTGCTTGGCTGTCTCTTGACTATTGACCAGCATGGACCAACATAAAGGTCATCATCATCCATCTCAAGTGGAGGCAGGAGATGGCACTTCTTCAAGGAACCTCAAATGACAAAGTTTAGGTTAGCAGGACATATCTCAGAGATGAGACTAAATGTAGAGGGAGCTTCCTGAGGAATCTTGCTGCCTCCATTTCTGCAACTCAGCAACCAATGTTTATCATAATTAAGAGACTGATGTTTTATCATTACTTTTGGATCTACCTATGTGCAAATCACAGCATTTTATTTAATATCCTTCTCTACAGAAGGCAGGTGCTCTGTTGGTTTTCCATGTGTATTCACATGCTCTCTCACCTCTTTAGAATACCCATCTTTCCACTATAAAGGAAGTAGAGATAGAAAATATTGTCTGACATGGATGCATATGCATAAATATGTATGTACCTTTGATTTTTCTATGGCTATGTTTAGTTCTTTCTCTCCAACTCTATGTGTATGCTCATGTGTGTTCGTGTGTGTACAGGTATATTTGACTGTATGTGTATATGTGTACATATGGAGGCCACAGGCCAACATTGGGAGTCATTTTCTATGCTTCCCACCTTATTTAAGGGAGGATCTGTCACTAGCTTGAAACATGTCATGTAGACTAGTCTGTATGTCCAGAGACACCAAGGATAAGCCACAACCCTTCCAACATTGAAATTATATGTACTTACTGCAGTGCCCAGCTTTTTTATGTGGTTTCTGGGGATAAAACTCAAGTCAACAGGTTCTCATTGTGAGCTCATTGCCAACTGAGAAGGCTCCTAAGCCAGCTTCATGCATACTTTTATAATCAATAATCAATACAATCAAGCAATCAAATGTAGTCTAGACAAGATGTGAATAATTTCTCCCTGCCCCTTCCTGCTACAGAGCTATAAACACTGGTATTGACAGAGGCAAATGATAACAGATGGAGGAAAGAAAGAGTGTAATCAGGGATCCAGGGGTGGAGAAAAAAAAAAACACACCATCTTTCTATCACAGGGAGATACCTGATGGCATGTGACTGGATTCCAGGAATGCCCTTTCTTATCCTCAGGCATCACAAGGAATTGTGGGAGATCACAAGGTACCAATTATCCATGCACATCAAGGACCAGCTCAGTGGCTTCACAGGGCTGAAAGAAGATTCAGATGGTGATCAAGACAGTGTATGTAAATAAGAAAGATCTAATTACCATCCAGATGATGGATTTGCAGGTCCTAATGGCATTGAATACTCAAAATTAAGTTTATAATTATTTTTTCTTTTTTTCTTAAAACACACAATGCATATTCTATGTGGCACATTATAAATACATAAAATTCTGATTTGTCATCTACATTTCAATAAGAAAAACATTAATTAAATAGCATACAAGTGTTCCTGCACAATAGACAAAATATTCAGAATATAAGAAAAAAATGACTAGTCAGTGTAGGGAGATCCATGATGGTCATTATTTAAATGATAAAACTAAGGAAAAGCAGTTCAAATGGAAGTCTCTGTCTAAGTATCATAGAGGACAGAAGTAGTTGGTAGACTGCTGCTTTTAATTGCTGAAAGTAAAAATATGAATATCTTTAGCAAGTAAAAGTATTCTGCAGGACTGAAGGAGAGATACAAGCACTCTCTACGAACGGCAAGTACACCTGTCCTTAAAAGTCAGCCTTAGGGGTTGGAGAGATGGCTCAGAAGTTAAGAGCACTGACTGCTCTCCCAGAGGTCCTGAGTTCAATTCCCAGCAACCACATGGTGGCTCAAAACCATCTGTAATGAGATCTGACACCCTCTTCTGCATACATATTAAATAAATAAATCTTAAAAAAATAGTCAGCCATAGAAAATTCTTTGGAAATGGTTAGTGGGCTGGAGTGACAGCTCCATCAGTGTTCTGATTAGGTTTTCTGTTTGTTTGTTTTTGTTGGTTTTCTTTTGTTGGTTTGTTTTTTGTCACCTTGACACAAGATAGAGTCATCTGGAAAGTAGGAACTTCATTTGAGAAAATGCCACATCAAATTGACCAGTGGACAAGTCTGTGTGACAATTTCTTGATTAGTGATTAAAATGTGATGGTTTTGGATGGTTCCAGCTCTGGACAGGTGGACCTTGGTTAAAAGAAATCAAGCTGAGCAAGTCATAAAGAGTAAGCCAGTAAGCAGCCCTCCTTCACAGGTTCTGTTTTAGTTCCTGCCTCTAGATCCCTACCTTCAGTCCCTGTCCTTTCTACTTTCCTTAAATAAAATGGAAGAGATGAGGTAACTCTGTATAACATGAAATTCATGGAAACCAAGCCTAGAATGTGCTGTGTGGCACTGTTCTTGGGGAGACATGAACAAACATCTCAGCAGCCTAGGTTTGGAGCTCATGACAGACCAAAGTATGGATACCACTAGAGAACAGCTTGGTGAACTGTGATGATATTTTACTTGTGCATCCCAATAAAGCTTATCTGGGAATCAGAGAAAAAAGCCAGCCACTATATTAAACATAGAAATCAGGCAGTGGTAGCACATGCCTTTAATTCTAACATTCAAGAGGTAGAGATCCATCCTGATCTCTGTGAGTTCAAGGCCACACTGGGAACAGAGCCAGGAATGATGGCATATACCTTTAATCCCAGTGCTAGTTAACCATACAGGTCTGGAGATCTGTACAGATAGACAGGAAGTGATGTAGCTGGGTGGAGAGAGGAAGTAAGATGGCAGGGCACAGAAAGGTATATAGGCATGAATATACAGGAAGCAGCTCTCTCTTTGGCTGAGAATTTCCTAGAGGTAGGACATGGCTGGCTTACTCTCTGATCTCTCAGTTTTTACCCTAATATCTGGCTCCAGGTTTTTTATTAGTAAGACCATTTAGCAATTCCTCTTATAGTGAACCAATGAGTTTATTGGGGTTATTTGTAGAAATAAGAGGTGTTACAAGAATGAAAATGAGTAAAAAACAGCTGTAGTGTCACAGCCCATTCCAACATGTATAACAGCTCACAAAAACTGGAAGCCTAGAGAATACTGCATAGCTTGTGGGCAGCTTAACAGGTTCAAAAATATCCTTTCCGTGTAGCTTAGTTGCTCTGATACTCTTCAAGGCAGCTCAGCTGGTCATAGTTTCTTCTAGACAGTTAAGCTGGTCTCTGTTTCTTCCCAAGCACCTGGGCTTGTCTTCTTCCTTACAGCTTGGTCTACAAGAGATGCCTCTCAGCAGTCTTTACTGCTTTATACTCTTGGGGAGAGAAGGCCCCAGTGAATCCAATCAGTTTCAGGGACTTCCTGGGGCTATATTTGAGTTGCTTAGTTGACATCCTGATACCAAGGTGTCAATAGGATCCCCTTTGCTTCAAGGTCTTAGGTTGTTTCTTCTTTTAGCTCTTGGTGATCCTAAGCAATGTTAGGTATTCCATGGTATGCTGATAAGCCTATCTAGTTTCTGCCTCTGCCATCATATGACTTTCTCCCTAGTATGTCTTTGGACCTTGACCTTCCTTTCTTCAAAAGCACCCTAACTGTTAAATTTAGAGCCCATCCTGATTAAAAATGGTCATATTCACTAAACTTAATTATAACTTGTATGGCTCTTACTCTTTCATTGCTGTAACAAAGTATGTGACACAATCAGTTTAAGGAAGTGTTTCCTTTGCCTCAGTTTGAGGATGCTCTCAGTCACAGTGAAGACAGTATGGAGGTAGGGGTAGGGTACAAAGCAGCAAGTCACACCACACCTGCTTGTAGGAAGCAGACAGATGAATACTGGTGCTCAGTGCTTCCCCCCGACCCCCCGCCCTTTTCAGTCTAGGACCATGTCTGATGGAATGGTGCTGCACAGCTTTAGTTAGGGTAACTTCTCCCCATTTTACTTAACCAAATCTAAAATCTCCCTCACAACAACTCCAGGGTGACTTAAATCCTATCAAGTTTATAAGCAAGAGTAATCCTCAAGAGCCTCTTTTCACATTCATGCTTGTGGGAGTTAAGGCTTCAATTCATACTGGGTGGCACAATTACACTTTCAGTGAAATCCTGATCAATAAATGCTAAGTGATTTTTTTTCAAATTTATACTTTTAATAAAAAAGTTTTTTTTTCTTATAAACTATGACTTTGCGTGAAGAAAACCACACAACTTGTCTATGTGCACTACAATGAATTTAGAGAGCAAAAGATATTTTCGAAAATAGCTCATTAATATACTGGTTATTTTTAATAGGAATTCAAAAAGATTTTCTTCTTTCCAAAAACAAGACCACTGTCTTGACCCTTGTTAATACATAAAAAGCAGTTTTGCCACTTCTAAAGCTTCTAAGATGGAATAACAGTGTGGTGTTCACACTTACTGTTGGGAATTGGATATTGTGTTTATCTGATTAATCTTTTTAATGGAACAGATCTCCTGGAAATGATTTCCAAACTGCCTTAGTCCTGACCCAGGAGGGTGATTACCTACACCGGTCCATCAGTCAAACTACTAAACACAGGAACACTTTAGTGGGCCTCTGACCTTGGCATTAGAGAGTCCCAAACAGGGCACCAATTACAACAGCTGTACCTTGTGCCTGTAGGACTCCCGGAGAGGAGACTAAAAGATGAATTGTTTCGTAGCAAGGAATGCCCGGAGTACCACAGAGAGTGTCCGTACTTAGGTGATTGGAGAAGCATGGTGGGACTGAAGCCTGTACCTTCTCTCTCCTGTGTAGCGAGAGTCATGGGGCACGTGTGGAGGTAAGAGAACATATTCCGGTGCTGGTCCTAGCCTTTCACAGTGTTTGAAAGGGACTCTTTCTCTCTCCCTTTTCCTCCCTCCCTCTCTCCTTCATTTCTCACTGCTGTTGCATGCTAGCGTTTCACAGCTTCTGAAGATTCTTCTGTTTCTACCTCTCCAAGGACAACCAATACCAGCTACTCAGGTATTCAAACTCAGGTTTTCACATTCCCACCATAAAATGCTTCTCTAATCAGTTATTTCCTCAGCCATTGTCTAACTTCTCATCGTGTGAAATGACATAACATAGCTAAGAAAGAGACTGCATAGGATTGGGAGAAGCGATCAACAGAATTGACCCCACCGTGTGCTGAGTGAGAAAGGCAGTCACCTTGGTTCTGGCAGAACTCTACACTGCTCTGGCTTTGAGGACAGTGATGGGAGGGCATTTCAAGCAAGAGACAAGCAAACAGCAATGTGGGAACTTATGTAGTTGGGGCCAAGAATATAAAAACCGTTGAAATGACATGTACCCAACCATGTGACCAGTCTTTTTTTTCTACCTACATTGTTTATTGGGTATGAATTTTACATAAAATTTGTTTTTCAGTAATAACAGTAGAGCTGGAGAATATTGTGCCACCTTCTCCAAGCTGCATATCCAGAGCCACCAATAGTGTAGTGGAAACTGTGGCCCTTTCCAAGACTACAACTCTTGTGGTCCACAGATGTCAGCCCACACATCTCTCTGTGCTTCAGGACTGGTTTGGTGATCCAGTGAGTGTTGAGATTTCTCCTGATACCTTTATTGAATGGATCAATTGGGATAACCTAAAATAATTTATATGTGGACTCCTCACCAACCCAGTAAGAGCTGAGGAAACTTAAAGCCCCACGGTGCCTTCCAGGGATCTCCAGCAGACTGAAGGTTTTGGGCAAACTTTCACTTGTTAACATCATGATGGATAGGCTTGACATAAGCTTTACCCTTAAGAACTGGGCACTTTCAGCCACTATGGCATCTTTGCTTGTGCTTATATCCCGCCCTGCTCACCCCATCTGAACTTTTTGGGTAGGAATCCCTGTGCAGCACAGAGAGCTGGTTGTATTGCCAGAAGTGAACCCTTGTAAGTAAGCATATCAGGTCAGACTGCTTCTTTCTCTATATCTCCTGGATTTATTTGTATGCTCCCATCTTGGCTCATGTGAGAGCTCACATGATCTCTCTTGAGTTTGATTTTGTTTGTATTTTAAGTAGTTTTGTGTGATTTATGAAGTTAAAACATTTTTAAACTTTAAAAAATATAAATGTATGTATAGTGTGTGTGTACATATATGTTTATGTAGGTGCTAATCAGAAGACAACCACAGAACAGTCATCCACTTTCTTTGATACAAGACATCGTTGGTCTGAAACTCACCAATTATAGCAGATTGATCTACCAGTGAGCCATAGGGAGAATTCTGCCTCAGCCTCCCAGTGCTGGATTACAAACATATAACCACTGTTGCTGGGGATCAAAGTCAGGTCCTCCTACTTTCAATATTAGCACTTTACTGACTGAGGGTTCTTCTCCACTCTTAAGGTAATACTTTCTCATGATAAACCCCAGCTGTGGAGAAACCTTCAACTATGACAGCAAAGGCTTGTTTGTCAATGTCTGTCAATCACTCAGCCCCACTACCAGGTCCAGATACTTCGTATGTTGTTTTTTGTTCTATAAGAGGAAGTGTCAACATGAAACACATTAGATATTCTTAAGTGAATCCAACAATCCTATGTGTGAGCTTGCAGCACTTAATAATAGCATAACATATTCTGGGTCTAATCTTAGTTGTATTTCTGAACTGTGCATATAAACTTGCCTTTAAAAACAAAAGATGATTACCTAGAATTTCTTCTGAAAAATGCTTGTCACTCTGTTTTATCTAATACCCACTGATGGTCATTTATGTGATTATCTGAACCTCTGCTTGAGATATAGATATGGGGATAGATTAAACTTAAAGACATATAAATATATAAGTGAAATGAGCCAGGCTTATAAAGGAATATATCATGTTTTATCTCATTTGTGTGTCCTAGATTTTGTGTAGGAGAAGTGGAGGGATATAGCTGGAAGGATTCCTGTGTCCTAGCCAGCTGGCAGACTGAAAAAATCTCTTCCAATAGCATCCCCCAAGTAAGAACACAGGAGCTTATATTAATTATAACTGCTTGGCCATTAGCTCAGGCTTATTACTGACTGATCTCACACTTAATTTAACCCATAATTCTTATTTATGTTTAGCCACGTGACTGGTACCTTTTCTCAGTTCTGCCTTGTCATCTTGCTTTCTTTGTGTCTGGCTGGCGACTCCTGACTCAGCCTTTCTCTTTCCAGAATTTTTCTTGTCTGCTTATCCTGTCTATACTTCCTGCCTGATTACTGGCCAATCAGCATTTATTTATCAACCAATCAGAGCAACACACATTCACAGCCTACAGAATGACATTCCACAGCACTTCCCCTTTTCTGTCTAATCAAAAAGGAAGATTTTAACTTTAACATAGTAAAATTACATATAATAAAAGTTATCAAGCAAGAATTACAGTTACAATATTTAGTGTATTTGTATTTGTCAAAGTTGAAGAAAATATTCTATCATCTAACCTATATTTGTGAATCTAAAGTTTCATATCTAATTTATCTTTTATCATAATGAAGGAAAATTATAACTATTTAGTCTTCAACTACATCAAAGACCTCGGAAGGATATAATATTACCCAAATAAACAGGAAATACATTGTAAACAACTTCCAAAAATCTAGATGACAGAGACAGCTGACTGCCTGGACAGTCACACAAAGTTCCTCTGTAATGTTGGGGCATCCATCTTCAGCCCACAGGTCTGAAGTTTCTTCTCTCAGTTGCTTCTCTCTTTGTCTAAAGAATATATGGCAGTCTTCTTTCTCTGTGAAGCAGGAACCTAAAGCACCATTTTGCCTTGCAAAGTTCAATGGTCAACTTCTTATGGGTACTGCATGTTCAGTTTATATAAAATGTTGTCAATCAGTCAGCATAAGGGCACTTTTTTGCCCAGTGGCTAACTTTTGTCATAAAGAAAACAAGCTCCATAGTGAGTTTATTCAATACCCATTATTTTCCTTGAAGCAATTGGTGCTGCCAGGAGCAGACGAGTCACATTGTCCAGAAAAGTCTAAGTTTTTAAAATATTTTAAATGCCATATTCTTTAGGACTTTGAAGTGTTTCAAGATGACCTATCTATCTAAAATATATCTCTGCTTGACCTTGAAAACATGCCTAATATTACTACAAGTTTGATTATCATGGATGACTAATTTACTAATCCGTATTTCTTAATTATACATTATAATTTCAAATGAGCTGTGCAAACATAATACCTTAAACAAGAGTGGAAATATAATACAGTATAACAAAATTAACTTTAAAATTATATCAATAAACTAAAATCCATAGCAAGTTTTTGCTCTTTAAAAGTAGATTCTATAATCTACCCTTTCATCCTATCATATCTATAATATTCCCTTTTGTTCTTTAGAAAGAAATTGCATCTATAATAAACCCCTTTAAATAATAATAAACATTTATAAATAATTGAGTGTAGCTTGTCATACTACTTCCTGCTGATAGAGGGCACTGGTAATCTTTTGGGAATCCTGAGAAAATTAAGAATTATGCTCAAGTCCTGACTGGTGTAGTCTGTGACACTGACACACATTCACAGCACACAGAATGACACACCACAGCAGAGGGATATGTACAACGTATGATATATTCTTGTGTAAAATATCCTTATGTAGCACAGCAATATTCACAATAAATAGACACAATAAAAATTGCAAAAAAAAATACATGTACACATAGTTAGACACAGATGGAGGGCTGGGATACAGCTTAATGTTGTAGAACATCTTCTCATCATACACAAGCCCCTAAGTTAAGTTGCCAATATTACAAAAATAAAAGAAAAATATCATATATATATATATATATATATAATATTATACTTATGTCTAAAAGATAAATCCTATGAAGGAAAATCTTTAGTAAAAAATTTAATTTTGATTTACTTTAATTTTGATATGTATTATTAATCATATTTTCAAAGAAAAATTAAAGCTTTGATTTACAATAGCAATGCTTTAAAATTACTATTTTTCTACAACTATGTTTACAAGACAAATCATTGCAGAGAATAATAAATCATGTGGATTAATGAAATTGTTAGAATTAAGTAGGAAGTAACAAAGATTATTTTCATTTGCATTTTTCAATATGAGTGACATTAGATATGATCAGTTATTCTTCTTTTTGAGATACTATTCACTAAGTACCAAGGCTGGGATGCCCTCTTGATCCCTTCATGTCAGCCTTCTGAGTGTTGAGGTCACAGGTGTCTACCAGCATTTCACACTTCAGGGTGAGTTTTTGGAAAGTATCTCTGGAAGAACTGTATTGTGCACAACAGTTAGGTTTGAGACTTGAGGAGTGAAAACACAGTGGGACAAAGTGAACAGCATTTCAAATCTCTGTCATCTGAATACAAATGACTGTACATTTGAGATGTAGACAGTGTCTATATTCCAGATGTTAATGCAGAAATGAATAAGAATTAGTAACTGTTTTTGCTTGTTTTGGCTTCCCTTTGGCTTTTTGCTTATTTGTTTGTTTTTCAGACAGGGCCTCATGTAGCCCACATAGACTTCAAATTCACTACATACCATGAACGAATGATCCATTTGACTCTACTTCCCAAGTTCTGGAACTACAGATATGTGCTATCATCCCTAGTTATAAAGAATGAGGCATGGAATTCAAGGCCTTGAGCATGCTAGGCATGCAAGTTACCAAATGAGGCACATGCCTTGTCCCTTGGCTTCACCTGCTTACAAATACATTTGCTTAAGTAATTTAACTTTACTATTTTTTAAATGCCAATAGCTTTGGTTGACAGTACATTGGAATCTGGGCCTAAATGTAATATTCTAGAATCCAAGTACCCAGTCCAAAAGTTTACTTTTGCTCTTGAAGAAAAATTTGCAACCTAGAGGACATTGCCATGAGACTACCCATTGAATTTGCGAGAGAGGACAAAGGAATTGTAGATAGGATTATTTTAGGAGGTCTTTCTCTCAGAAAAGATGTAACAGTGCCATGGTTTAGAGAGAAGAAAAGCTAAACATTCAAATGCAGTAACAGCTATCAGCTTGGAAGCTGACCTACTTTAAAATAACCCCATTAATGTCTGTTTCCAGAATATGTTTAAGTAAAATGGGTTTATGGAAAATGGTGTAGTTTTCTCTATTTGCCAAAGGCCAGTATGTGCTTTCCATCCCTGAAATGTTATATGTCCTCCAAACATCGAAAGGTGTCTCTATACATATTAGATGCCTAAAATCTTACAGTTAATCTGTATTGATTGCTTTTCTAACACATTAAAAATACAAAAATGCTATCAATGAAGTCATAAAGATATCACCTACTTGATAATAGGAAGAACTTTAAAGAGCAGGTACATTCTAGTTGTGTGTGTATGCTGTGCATGTGTCCATCAGTGATTGTTGATAAGAATGCGCATGTGATGTGTATGTGGGAGGGGTGTGTGGAAGCCAGAAGTCAACATTAACTGACTTCTTCAATCACTCTGAACCTTAATTTTCGAAGCAGGGTCACTCTGAACCTGGGGATCATAGATTCTGCATTCTACTAGATTGGCTGGGTAGCTAGCTTCAGGGAATCTCCTATTTCTACCTTCCCAGACTTGGAAGGCTCATGCCCTAGCATCCACATTTTAGGTAGTCATTGGGATCAAACTTAGATCCCTACACTTGCATGGCAAATAATTCCCAGCCCCAGAGATGGTGTGTAAAGTCATATTGCTAATGTTGGTATGGTATGCTATCAGAAATGGCACAGTGCTGTATAATATCTTAGGATATAAAAATAATTCACTGTGGCTGCACTATGTTATTAGTAGAAAATTTAGTTGCAGATTATCAGGGATAAAGACAACATAAATTTTTCCTGCTAAATGACATATAATACAATCCTGTGAGCATTGACAGTAATATCTTTTCTCTAAATTCTTTGCAGTTTAAATTATGCATACATAGTGACATTCATTTTTTTTCTATCTAATCTTCATTTTAATTTTGTTTTCCTCTTAGTATGGTAAGGTGTGTCTTGTGAAAACACAGAGTAGTAAAGCGATGGCAGGTGGGTGGTGAGTCTCTCTCCACACACCTGCATTGCCCACCATTGAAGCAAGGCACACATAGGAAAATGCTCAGCATTTTCAACTCTCTAGTGCTAACCAATAAGGTTTGGATCTTATCTTATATTCATGTTTTAAGACAGCCTTTCCTGGCCTGGATTTCTCCAGAAAGTCAAGACTAGCTTCAAACTTGGAGAGATATACCTGTCTCAAATCCCTAAATCCTGAGATTACAGACATATTCTATTATACCTAGTGCTTGGATTTTTAACTCATTAGAAAACTTTTGGTCATTTTTTCATATAACAAAATAAACAATGACCTGTGTGGTGGTTTGTGTTCCCTAAAATATTGTGCACCCTAATCAACTTATCTGGGGTCAGAGAACAGAACAGCCACTAGATATAGAGGCCAGAAAATAGTGGTACACACGCCTTTAATCCTAGCATTCCAGAGGCAGAAATCCATCTGGATCTCTGTGAGTTATAGTCACACTAGAAACAGCCACGCGTGGTGACTCATGCCTTTAATCCCAGGAAGTGATGGCAGAGGGCAGAAAGATATATAAGGCATGAAGACCAGAAACTAGAAGCATTTAGCTGGTTAAACTTCAGGTTTTCGAGAAGCAGTTTAGCTAAGATTCATTCTGGATGAGGACTCAGAGGCTTCCAGTCTGAGGAAACAGGATCAGCTAAGGAACTGGTGAGGTAAGGAAGCTATGGCTTGTTCTGCTTCTCTGATCTTCCAGCATTCACCTCAATACCTGGCTCCAGGTTTGTTTTTATTAATAAGACCTGTTAAGATTCCTGCTACAGACCTGAAAATATTCTAGTCATTTAAACTATGCAGGCTTTATGTGAATGACAATGGGCTTGGCAAAGGAACTTATGAATGGAGTAAATACTTTAAATGAGCCTTGTTTTATTTTTGTTTAAGAGTACTGGGACTGGAGATTTGGCTTTCTGCATCAGAGCACATGCTATGAAAGCCTGAAGACCTTGTCTTGAATTACCAGAATGCATATAAAAAGCCTGATGTGGTCAAAGGTATCAATATAACCCCCTGATGTGGTAACAGATATTCATGTAACTACAGAGTGTGAGGCAGAGAAGGGAGGAACATTGGGCTTTGCTGGCTGCCACTCAAGTGCCAGTTTCAGTGAGAGACCCTGCTTCAAGTGAATAAGTAAGTAGGCGAGAGAGCTAGACACCTTCTCCTTCCTCTTGCCTATGTGGGCTGCACACAGGTTTGAGATCCATATCTATTTGTACAAATATAACATACACAGGGAATTACTTAATGATAATTTTGGATTTCTTTATCTTCTTTTGGTTCTGTGACTCTCTTCCTAATTGTTCTAGTTATGTCAGGAATTCTTGCTGGGATACTGTTTTGTGTTTTAAAGGTAAATTGCATTAAAACTCTTCAGGGTTTTTATAGCACATTTCTCAAAGTCAGGGAATAATATCCCAGGGGAAGCTGAAATAGTTTCTTTCCCAGAATAACATAGGACTGCCTGGAGTCACAGTCTGTGTGGAGGCCTTCCTTCTCCTCAGGCATTTGGCTTTTGTGATCTTAAGCTTGGCTTTCAAGGCTCATGCTAGCATCATCTAGTTTATGATGCATGCTCCAACTATGTCATTAAACCACTCTTCCCTTCTTTAATTTGTTAACAATATGTACTAGATATTTATAGCTACCTCCCTTTTTCCAATTTAGAAGATTGTGCCTCCTGAACACTAGTTAAATCTAATGAAGAGCTCTAACTAAGGTCCCTCCTTAGAGCCCATCCTCACTGACCAGCATTATAGATTATTCAAGGGATTGTAGAGCTCTTTCAGGCCAATGCCATTACTTGTTTATTTTTCTTTCCCCATATAAGAGCTGGAGAAATCTGGGAAGGTGTGAGGCTAGAAGTGCTGGGAACTAGAGGTGTAGCTTCCTGGAGACAGTGAAGTAGTGGAATATCGTGGGAGGGGCATGGGAAGGTCACAATGAGCCACTCTCTCTGATGTATACATATGCATGTGCACCCTCACATGTGTACCCACATAATTTCACAAATACACATATGCACACATACACACAAAGAAAAATAGTTTGACTTGTATTTATCTTAAAGACCTACCAAATGTAAGAGCAGCAGAGCAGATGTGAACTTCTATGTTTATATTCATGATGAGGATCTCAGCATTTCCATATCTGAAAGGTGATCCTTACTTCTTTATGTGTGTGAACATACACTCATATGTGTAGTTGCATGTGTGAATGTGTATATCAAGGCCAGAGGAAAACTTTGGATATTGTTCCTCACATGTACTCCACCTTGTTTTTTGAGACAGGGTATTTCACTGGCAAGGGGCTCTTCAGTGAGACTCAGCTGGCCATGTGTTCCAGGGGTCTCCTTGTCTCTGCCTCCCCATTTGTGGGATTGCAGGTGCATACTAGCAAATCTATAATTTTATATTGAATGCTGGGGATTAAAAACAGATCCCCATGCTTACAAGGCACTTTACTAACTGATTTATCTCCTTAGTCCTTGTAAGTTACTAATAATAAATGTATTCATTTCTGAATTTCAAAGAGACTTGAAAGTGTTTTATCCTTGAAAATTGAAGGTCATATGGGACTGAATAGTCTGAGGGGTATAACTCTTAAGTGTGAGATGGAGGAGTGCCCAGTCCCACATGGTACATATGTATTATATCCCATTTGCTAAGGCACAGGCATCATTGTGGAAGAGGGGCAGAAAATTATAAGAGCCAGATGAGATAGATAACTACAGGGGCAGGTTGTTTTCTGGTTACAACAAAGCTTATGCATATAGGAAATCATAGCAGCATGCACAAAATCCTCACAAGCTCAAATCAGACAAAACTCCCAGCATGGACAGGGAAGGTAGACACAATGTCCTGCCCCCAGCCTAGAATCCATTGACAGCTGCTGGGAGAGGAAGATCCAGTTTCCTTTAAGAATGAGGTCCCTGGCTGGTCAACCAGGCTCCAGTGGAAGACTACATACATGGCAGTATATAGACAGCACAGAATGTAATTGGTGAGTTATAGAAAGATAGAGGAAAGAAAGAGAGAGTGACCACAAACTTGGTTGTGTAGAGAAGGGGTAGATCTGGGAGGAGTTGGATTTGGGGCGAAGATGCACATGATCAAAATACCATGTAGGAAGTTCTCTAAGATTTAATTAAAAAATTAGGAAATTCCCACAGACACTACAAGTATAAACACAATCAGCATCCTGCTGCTGCCTCTGGTATGCAGTAAGTCCTGCTCTGCCAACGGTGCACAACGGAAAGCCACTAGCTGGCAAGAGCTGCACATCTTCCTTCTGGGGGTGTTTGTTAATGTTGATCTAAGCAAGAGGTTCCCTGTCCAGTGGATATTAGGGGATCAGTCCAAGGCTATACATTTTTGAGTAATGATCACATGATCAAGGGCTAGTGCTTGTTGTGGGCTATGTGCTAAGAGTGGCTGGAGAAAGATGATTACACCCTGATACTAACTAGCCTCACCTTTGCTAATTGCATGGAGAGCTGCGTTCCTGGGAGAAACACAGACCCTGTGTGCTGTGCTTGCACTTGCACAGGGAACTGTGGTTGTCTCCATCAAGGGAGTGATGTGTTGCAAACAAACAAAAAGGCAGATTTTGGGGTGACGGCTCAGCTAGTAAAGTTCTTGCTGTGTGAGCCTCGGGGTCTGAGTTTGTTCCTCAGGACACACTTATAAAACAGGTGTGCTGATGTGTGCCTGCAATCCTGGCACTGAGAAGCAGAGATATGAGAATTCTGGGGGTACAGTGCCCAGCCAGTCCAGCCAAGCTAGTAGAGATACTGTCTCAACAAAGCAAGGTGGAGCATAACTGAGAAAGTAATGTGAAATCGACTTCCGAGCCTTCACACACCCATGAACAAGGCATACAAGTAAGCGTTTATATACAGGAGCACACAAAGGGATAAGAAACATACAGGCATGCCCTGAATATGCTTGTTTGCATGAGAATATGAAATTCTTTTAAAGCTGAGGTTGAGATTCTTTGCAGCTATAGTTTCTGTAATAAAATTGGATGAAAGAACTGTCAAGTATTTGTCCCCTGAAGCATACAAAGGAGTCACTGCCAGGTGATGAATATGAAAACCCAGAAGTTAATACATTTTCTTAATTCCCACTAATCATTAAGGCCCCCAGTGGACTCTGCTTGACCATTAAAAAAATAAAAACACCTAGCAACTGTGGTGATATTTTGATGCACTCTAATAAAACTTGCCTGAAGATCAGAGGACAGAGCCAGCCACAGAGTAAGTCACAAAGTTCAGGCAGTGGTGGCACACATCTTTAATCCTAGCACTCTGGAGGCAGTGATCCATCTGGATCTCTGTGAGTTCAAAGCTACAGGAGATTAATCCAATTTAAAAGAGAAACGGCCTGGCAGTGGTGGCACACACCTTTAAATCCAGCACTTGGGATCACAGGCCTTTAATCCCAGCACTAGGAAGGTTGAGACAGAAAGTGATATGGCTAGGCAAAGGAAGGATTATAAGGTGGGAGGACACAGAAATTAGGCCCTTTTGGCTGAGGGCTCAGAGGCATGAAGTCTGAGGATCTGTAGAGACAGATTCTTCTCTTTTGGGCTGAGGACTTGGCGATTAAGAAGTGGCTGTGGCTTGTTTCTGATCTTTCAGCATTGATCCCAATATCTGGCTCCAGGATTTTTATTATAACACCATTTAGGATTTGTGTAACAAAAAACATTTATGGCTTTGGATGAGAGTAGCTCTCAATTAGCTTTATTCTTAAGGAAGGATGACTATTGCCAGTGAGAGCAACGCCTTCCTAGTTCTTTCCTAAGGTGAGATGGCTGGGGATTTAGCTCAGTGGTAGAGTGCTTGCCCTGGGTTCAATCCTCAGCTCCACAAACAAACAAAAACAACAACAACAAAAAAGCCTAAGGTGAGATGCTCTTTGCACACTTACCATGTCTTTGCTCAGGGACAGAGTAGATGCCAGTTTTATACAGGAGATGAAGCATGATGATAGACAAGAGGTGCACATAGTTCACACACAGCAGAGCTCCACTAAAATTGCACACAAAAGTACTTTGGCAAATGAATGCTCTAGCTGAGACTTCTCACATTAACTCTGGAATCTTGCTCTTAATGTTTAGTACTTACTTGTTATTGTGAGATTTAACATTATATGCTGGAGGTTTTTCTGTTTTAAACATTAAAATATACTGTTTATTTTAGTGTGTGTGTGTGTGTGTGTGTGTGTGTTCATGTAGAAGCCAGAAGTCAACTTTGGGTATTTGGATGATGTTCCTTAGGAACTGGACATCTTGTTTTTGAGACAGGATCTCTACCTAGGGCTTTCTGGTTCTGGTCAGCAGAGTAGCAAGCTCAAGTGACCCTCCTACCACTTTTTAGAACATAAATTATTAGGAAGTAAGCAACAGTCGGCTTTTTACATGGATGCTGTAGGTAAAACTTGGGTATTTGATCAATTGAGCTCTCTCTCAATCACCTAAAAATATATTTAGTGTAGCAAACCAGCATTGCCATGTGTCAACCTTCTCCACTAGCCATGGTCCCTGAATGATCCATATAAATTCATACTGATCATTATAATCCACCTTTGACTGCTTTTTTCTCCTTAATTAACTTGTTCCAATAGTTACTGGGCTTATCTCAGGACAACAGTGGTTTAACTACTTACATCACAAGTACAATAAGAAAATACTTTTGATTTGTAGGTGGACTTGAGAATATGAGTTTATTCATTTTAAAACATCCTCATTTCCCGGTATTATATTTCTGCCTTTCCTTGTGTATGAGCTAAAAAACAAAATCTCACTTCTCCTCTCTAGGTATCTCCACTCCCCTTTCCTTTGCCTTGGCTACTGTTGTCCCAAATTCTAGCATTAGCTTTCTGTCTCACCTACCTGTGCTCCTGCTGTACCAGTGCATCCAGCCCCTGGTTGTTCATGAACTTTCAGGGCTCTATGCAACTGCCAATCTGCCACCTGCACTGGGAACATACTCACAAGGCTTATGCACACACACACACATACACACACACACACACACACACACACACACACATACACGTACACATACTTACACATACATACATACACACACACTCAAACATGCACACCCAACCACACATAATAAACACCTCAAACAAACACAAAACAAGGGCCATTAATCACTCCAACTGTGAACTCCAAACTTTCACCAGCTAGCTTTGAAGTATGTTACCATCATTTATGTGTCATCTAAGAGGCACTTCTCATGCTCTTTAAACGTCTTCCCTTAGTCCTACTTTATCCCATGAAGCATTTCAAAATTTCTCTCCTGCTCCCAGTGGTGGTTGAACAAAAATGACCCTCATGGTCTTTTATGTGTGATGCCTAAACAGCAGGGATGTTGGGAGCACAACAATAAGTTCCTTGTTCCAGCAGATATACAGGGTACCCAGAAATGTTAAGGACACAGAATTGTCTTTCCAATGGGTATAGTGGAGCTTTTTGTTGGTACTGTCAGCTCCTCAATAAATTCATAGAGGCTTAATATTAATTATATATGCTTAGCCACTAACTTAGGCTTATTATTAACTATCTTTTTTCCACTTAAATAAACCCATATTTCTTATCTACATTCTACCATGTGGTAGTAGCTGTTTAAGTAAGGCATGTTCATCTTGCTTCTCTCCAGGTCTTCTTGAGATTCTACACCCCCACTCTCTTTTTGTCTGCAAGTTGTGTCTAACCTCTACCTGCCCAGCTAATGGCCAATTGGCTCATTATGAACCAATGAGAGTAATACAGATTCTCAGTGTACAAAAAGATTGTTCCATAGCATTGTCTCCTTTTTGTCTAATAATTTAACATAAAACCATATATAACAAAAACAATGATCAAGTAAGAATTAGAGTTACAATATCCAGATCATTTTCCTTTGGCAAATTTAGAGAAGATACTCTATTATCTATCTTATCTTTGTTATCTAAAGTTTTATACCTAATTAGCTTTTATTATAATTAAGGAAAAGTTTAAGTTGAATTAATTAGTTTTTAATTCCATCAAAGACCCCAGAGGGTGCAATTTTACTTTATGACAGGGACATCTGGCTGCTTGGAAAGTCACCCCAAATTTCTCCATAATTTGGGGACATCCGTCTTTGGCCAGAAGCCTGGTATATCTGACAGACATTTCTGAGATGCAGGAAATTTTGAAGGACTTTCCTACCTTGCCTTGGCAAAGTTTTGCAGTCACTTTATTTTGTTCCCTGCTGGTCCAGTTTGGATAGAATGTTGTCAGCAATTGAGGCAAGGATGGTTTCCTTGCCCAGTGGCTAGCTTTTGCCACAAAGAAAGCATACTCCAGGTGGAGTTGCTTAAATTCCCATTATCTTCTTTGAAGTAAATTGGTGCTGCCACAAGCAGATGTGTCTCATTGTCAAGAAAAGCCTTATGTCATTAAAACTTTTCAAATGCCATATTCTATATGTCTTTGAAGTGTTTGAAGACAATCTATCTTTCTAAATATATGTTTAACCTTGAAAACATATCTAATATGACTAGAAGTTTGATTATTATAGATGACTATTAACTTGTGTTTCTTAATTATATATTACATTCTTAAATGAGTTGTAAAAGCACAAACAAGAGTCAAAATATGCATACAGTATAACAAAACTAACTTTAAATTTTTATAAATAAACCAAAATCCATACCAATGTAAAATATTTTGAGATTAAGGTTGCATTTGGGATTAAAGCAGATTCAATAATCTAACCTCCTTTCCTCTTATTTCCAAATCTCCCTTTTTCTTTTCAGCAGGTGATCCCTGAATCTAACCGCCTTTAAATAGT
Source organism: Onychomys torridus (assembly GCF_903995425.1). Lineage (NCBI taxonomy): Eukaryota > Metazoa > Chordata > Mammalia > Rodentia > Cricetidae > Onychomys > Onychomys torridus. The sequence continues at coordinate 75,210,662 of NC_050453.1, forward strand.
ATTTTATTGACTATAACCAGTAACAACTTGCAACCAACCCCCATAAACCAAGACAAACATCCATAACTCATCTTTTGGGAATGTGGGCATTGTTTTCTATAGACTACTTCCTGTTGCCTAGGAGCTCTGGCATCTTTGGGGAAACATTGAGAAAAAACAAGATAAAGGTTAAGTCTTGGCTGGAATAGTTTGTGAGGCTGAGCCATCTCAGCCAGCAGTCTTGAAACTATTCTGGATGCAGAACTCCAAAAAAACTGCAACAGATGTGCTCTCACATCTGATGTTGGATCACCTGCACCATCCATTTTTATTGGTGTCTGGTCCTCTTGCTGTGAAAATACATAAACCTTTAAAGGTAACATACATATATGTGTTAATACAAATATAGACTGTGCATTGTATAAAATCAACCAAAAATGAATTTTTGCTTTGTATTTGGACAGGTAAAATATATGGCAAGCTTTTACATATTGACATCCAGTTATGCCAGCACCATTTGTTGAAGATACTTTCTTTTTTACATTGTACAGTTTTGGCTTCTTTGTCAAAAATCAGATGCTCATATGTGCATGGATTAATGTCAGGGTCTTCAGTTTGATTCCATTGGTCTGTATGTCAGTTTTTATGCCAGTACCAAGATATTTTTATTACTATAGCCCTATAGTATAGTAGAGCTTGAGGTCAGGGATGGTGATACCTCTAGAGGTTGCTTTATTATATAGGATTCTTTTAGCTATCCTGGGTCTTTTGTTTTTCCATATGAAGTTGAGTAGTTTTCTTTCCAAGTCTGTGAAGAATTGTGTTGGGTATGTTCAATCATACCACAAAGATGCATGCTCAACTATGTTCATAGAAGCACTATTTGCAATATCCAGAACCTGGAAACAACCTAGATGCCTGTTAACTGAAGAATGGATTAAGAAAATGTGGTAAATATACACAATGGAGTACTACTCAGCAGAGAAAAACAATGACAGCATGAAATTTGCAGGCAAATGGATGGAACTAGAATATATCATCCTGAGTGAGGTAACCCAAACTCAGAAGGACAAATATGGTATGTACTCACTCATAACTGGATACTAGATATAAAGCAAAGAACAATCAGACTGCAACCCACAGAACCAGCGAGGCTACATAGCAGGGGGGACCCTAGGATGACTGTGTCTTATAATAAGTTTTGGTTTTACTCAAGTACTGGACAAGCCTCAGTGAAACATTTCAATATTAGGATTTGTACTGTATCAAGATATAATAGAAAAATAAATAAATCAATTAAAAATATATGGTAAGCATTTTGTAGTTTTTCTAGCTTTATTTCTTTTTTCTTTTATTTTTTATTTATTTTACATACCAACCACATTTCCCCTCCTTCCCCTCCTTCTGCTCCACCCATGTCTCCTCTATCCACTCCCATACACTCCCCAGAAAGAGTAAGGCCTCCCATTGGGAGTCAGAGAAACCTGGCACATCAAGTTGAGGTAGGACTAAGCCCTTCTGCCCTGCATCAAGTCTGAGCAAGGCATCCCACCATGGGGACTAGATTCCAAAAAGCCAGCTCACATGTCAGGGATAGTTCTTGATCCCACTGCCAGTGGTAACACAAACAGAACAGATCAAGCCACACAAATGTTACCCATGTGCAGAGGGTTTAATTTGGTCCAATACAGGCTCCCTAGCTTTCAGTCCAGAGTCCCTGAGGTTCCATAAGATTGGGTCAGCTGTCTCTGTGGGTTTTCCCATCATGATATCGACCCCCCGCCCCTTGCTCATGCAATCCTTCTTCCCTCTCATCATCTGGACACCTAGAGCTTGGCCCAGGGCTTGACTGTGGATATCTGCATCTGCTTTTATCAGTTACCTGATGGAAGTTCTGTGATGACAATTAGGGTAGATATGTTCCTTGTATTTCTGTTCTCGCGACATTAATCAGGTCATACTTCAAAAACCTGTACTCCACAAAATTGGAAAATCTAAAAGAAATGTACAATTTTCCAGATAGGTACCATATGCCAAGGTTAAATAAAGACCAAATAAACATTTTAAATAGACCTATAACCCCTAAGGAAATAGAAATAGTCATTAAAAGTCTCCCCCTAAAAAAAATCCCAGGACCAGATAGTTTCAGTGCAGATTCTACTAGATTTTGAAAGCAGAGCCAATACCCAAACTCCAATACCCTCCAAATTGTTCCACACAATAGAAACAGAAGGAACATTACCCAACTCCTTTTATAAGGCTACAGTTACTCTGATACCCAAACCATACAAAGATGCAACAAAGAAAGACAATTACAGACCAATCACGCTCATGAACACTGTTACAAAAATACTCAATAAAATATTGGCACACTGAATCCAAGAACACATCAAAAAATTATCCATCATGACCAACTAACTACTCTTCATCTCAGAGATGCGAGGATCGTTTAACATATGAAAATCTGTCAATGTAATATACCATATGAACAAACTGAAAGAAAAAATACACATGATCATCTCATCAGATGCTGAAAAAGTCTTTGCCAAAATCCAATACCCCTTTATGATAAAGGTTTGTGG